>NC_092567.1:11389875-11437375 GCF_037975245.1 Apostichopus japonicus
CCTCTCGCATTCCAACGTAACAACAGTTTGGACTAGCTGCGTGAGTCCCAGTTGCAGTTCGATTGTTTGAAAAAGTACTCACAATGAAAATGTTTCACTTGAAAATTGCGGTAAACATCGAGAAATGTACCACTTAGCTAGATTCCATTGTTCAGGTAAAGCTTCACAAGGAACGTGGTAGCTATAAGATCATGACTTCAGTTCTTGTGGAATCATATACATTCAAGGCGAACCACTAGAGTTGACTGTCAAAAGGTACAAGGGAGCCCAATGGTTAGTATACGTTCAGCCCGAGAAGTGCCATTTCCGGTGATCTGGGGGGGGTATCAAAACCAGAAATTTTCTTGTACGCTCCGAGCCAACCGATGGTGGCGCTCCGCTTAGATAGTAATTCGCGCCCCCCGGGTTAGAAAATCCTGGATACGCGCCTGCAATAGGCGCTTCACGGGTCGCATACCGCTTGGTAATCCCTTCAATCGTACCGCCAATCTTAAAAATCTTTTGTATGGATGCGTGATAAAGTTTGCAATTGTTACGTGATTTTCGGCAAGCAAATGTTGCGGTCTATTTCGGGAATAAAGTGATGTGAAGACGCACCGTTGCGACTGCGTAATTGGCATTACAAAAACGGTTAAACTTATACGATGTACGGCGGACGTTTATCCGGCCGTTCGGTCGGTTAACCGGTTAACCGTTTAACCGTTACAGCCCTAATACGTTGTTATGCGCGATTCCGGATTGACATATACGATAGAGGTTAATGTACACGCCGATTGTTGAGTAATTGTCGTGTGCTTCGTCGACAAGCGGTAAGATTATTTTCGGGGTACAAATTAGAAACTAGAACTTGATCCAAGTTAGAACTTAGCTAGACAAGGACTTCACAGTAGGGTGAAATGTGAATATCTTCTAAATAGAAAACGTTATAAGTTTGATTTAGCGAAATTTTCATTTGAACAGTCCCATATTCAAAATGCGTGTCATAACCAATGAACGTTACTTAAACAGGCGCATTCGTAAAAAATCGTTACAAACGCTTTCACGCCATCAGTGAATACATTTAGTAACTGGTGTTTCCCTGCTATTGTATAAAGTATGACCTCTGCCTCGGTTGGATACATGTAAATAGATTTGTTATGCTACTGCGTTACCTGCAGAAATGACTCATATTTTAGTAAAGCTTTCAAATAAAAGTAAACAGTTTATAATGTGAGCCAAATTCTCAAATCACAACGTATGGCACATCAGTTGTACGACAGGTTTAACACGGTGATCACGATAATACACGACGTAGTGGATGTGTTTCTCCAAATAGCTTTGTATATCGGATTGATGTCTGCACAATTTGAATATGTTGACTGGTTTTGTAATGGAATTCCCATATTGTCACGTTGACGTTAGATTTGGAAAGACTTGATCTATTGCTATGGCATTGTATGTTCATCAACACTTCCTCAACCAAACAGTTGAACATCACCTCCCATTCCAGGACCATTCGATACTAGAACCAATTATCAAGGATTGAATATAACAATGAAGGATTTCCATATTATTGAAACTTAAAGTGATTGAGTCAACGATATTTACTCCAGAACAAAGGACATCCAATTAAACCCTGATTAGGTAAGTAAATAAGGTTAATATATTGTACTTATAAATGGAGGAATTAACGGAGGGAGGTATAGTGCAGGACCTGCTGACAAACGGGGATTCCACCACTCCCCCTTCCCCCTACACACACACGTACACGCTAGACTGTATTAGGTGTCGATTTGTATTCAAGTTATTCTATTTGGAGTGAGTTTGTGTATGTGTGATTTCCCTTTGTTGTTGATTTTGAACTCACCTATCTGGTTCACTTTCTTCTTTGTTTTTTGTTAACAACCTGCACTAATTTGAGCATTTATTGCTCTACACGTAGACCGTTTTGCATTCCCGTTGCGGATTAGAGAAATTTTATTTGGGCGATTGTGTCTAGGAACTTAGGGAAAAAAAGTTTCACAGGTCCCTTCGAGAGTAAACGTTACCCCCCCCCCCCCCACACCCGACTCATCCGCCGTATATTAAATAGGTAACGTGCATTTTGTTTGGTAAGGCACATATCAACAACTAACACACCCTGAACAACAAACCCTGTACTTGTACAAGTACCTTGGAATTTTATAAAGTTATTATATTGTACTAATCAATGAAGGAATTAAGGAAGGTACGGATAGTGCAAGACCTGATAGCCAGGCAAAAGACTTGTACCCCAGTCCCCTCCCATCAAAGTATTAAAAAACAACATGTCATGGATTATGGCTTGTTCAAGAAAATCTACTCTTCTTCGGAGCGTATATTATTACAGCAAAACCAATTATAATGTGCTTAAACTCCGTAGCGGTTGCCATGATACAATTATTCCGTCTGACGTCACTGTGTCTATACTTCTCTATTACAATTATTGTTTCTTTGTGGCAACAAATTCGCATCAGTGGTTTCAATTGTTCAAGTTTATCAAGTATTTTCTGCATACGAAACTTACCCGACTACTACTTTTGTAAAAATACCCTGTCTTCGCTATGCCAGATATTGTACACTGCAATATGCTGGAAGCAAAATGTCTTTATTGTGAATACAGTTATTGTAAGATTAGTTTCTGCAAGCTCTAAATCCAGACCTACATAGCTAGGTCTTCTCAATTACTGGAGAAGTTCAATACACTGAACTACTTAATCCACACTAATCACCATTGCTTACAATCTATAGTGTACACTTTCAGGGAGGATTGTTTCCACTGATGTGCTATCACTCTGGTCATAGACTAGTCATTAATCGAATTTTACGAAGACAATATTTGTACTAGGAACGTAAATTCATGGTGTGTGTAGGATCAAAATCAAAAGAAAACCGCTGCGAGAGAACACGAAATACTTAATACTACTGTAGTCTATAGCCAATGGATCCCCAACACAGTTCTGGGATTCAAACAAAAGCCATTGAATTCGTCGTTCTCACGTTTTTTTTTTTATGGAACTAGAAATCTAAACAAGCAAGTAGTTGGGGAGAGACTAAAAGAACGAAGTCTGTTTTTCTTTACATAATGGCCAGTAAACGGTTTAGTAAATTTAATTTGGTTTTAAAAGCAATGATTGCAATATTGTATTCGAAATTGAGGTCGAATGACTGTCACGCAAATATGTTTACTTATAGATTATTTACACAGTCGAACCAAATGCTAAATACATGATCATTTTGTGTGTGCTATCAGGAGAATGATCGAGGTTCTACTTATTTAAATCTTAAAGCATCTTTTTGAGTCCTTTCTATGATTTTCTCAACCTCATTGACCCCACGATGACATAACGACATACACACCTAGCTTATCTATTCAAATCTAACTTCAAGTGGTGGTATAAGGTCGAATGATTTACAAATTTGAACGTTGTTTCTCTCGATGATATTTTCCGTTAGGTTCGCAATAAGCCCCGCCTATAACATGAATATTTAAATTATTTGAACGTCATGGAATAATGAGGTAAATAATTTCACTTTGCCGACGTCGTAAGCAATCCAGTACACCAATGTATACTACAACACCATGCTCTATTTATGTGCCTTGAGTATGGCTGTGATAACGACTCAGCTTTTTCTGATTGTGAATGAATCTTTTTTAAGCAACAGCTTATAAATAAACTTGTCAGTTATTCACTCATTGGTTGGATTCAAACTAGTGGATTTGGGGAACTGTATGCGATTGCTTTTAAATGAGAAATTTGTCGGAAGACTCTTAACTTATATCTGCAGAAGTCATTTATTACTCGCCAATTGGTGCTCTAGGTAGGGAAGAACTTAGCTAATATTTTAGTTTGATGTTTTGTGATGAATTTATGTAAAAACACTCGACGGACATGTCAATAGGGTGGGAAAACGGCGACAAAACGCAAAAAGCTGCTTTAAGAAGTTATAACAACTTGCAAGCAAAATACCGATTACAGTAGTATCCCACCCCGCTGAAGAAGGCTAAATGGGGTGGGGGCGGGGAATTCGAGAAACATCTTTTCTGTTGCTGAGATATAAATGTTTGAGTTTAGTTATAAAAAAGAAAAGTACTGATTGTGCAATAACCTATCACGTCACAACATTATGCACCTTAAATTGTCTTTGTTTTCTGTTATAATTGAAAGAGGCTTACTTAACCTTTAGTAGGGTAAGGGGACCAGACGTCCCCGATTTTCGGGGACAGTCCCCGATTACAGTGTGCTGTCCCCGATGAACAAGTGCCCCCGAAAATGTCTCCGATTCGTCAAAATGTTCAGGAATTTCGAAAATATTATTAGTACAATAATTGTATAAAAAAAAATTAGTCAAGTGTGCAGTCGCAGAACGGAACTTATAACCAGTATTTCAGGTGGGCCAGTGTAAAGTAGAAACACTGTTAAAATATGCTAGCTCGATCTAGCCTAGCACTCTTTCGACCGTATAATTGGCAACTACGGCGACACAACCACAGTTATATTGTGAGCATAACCACTCACAAGCTCTCAAAGAATCACGTAAAGTAAATGAATTTCATGTGAGAAAAAGCTACATTTTTGAAAATAAACTTGATTAAAACAGTGCTTCTAAGTATCACCATTTTACATCTAAGACACCCCCTCCCCTTAGACCCCTCCCCATATCAGTCACGCAATAAATGTCCATGGTTCCAGTCAGGAAAATATGGTCACCTTATAGTAGGACCATATAATTTAGTAATTTACAAAAGTCGTACCTATCGACCAACTCTTTCCGCGTTCCATACGCATATGACTTGTGATAAATAACTGAATTATGAAACAGACACAGCAGACAGGCTGTTATGCGTATTATAGTATAATAATGACTCGGATCGTGTCTCGAAAAGTTGGGGGTTCGTGGACAACTGTGACATCCACAGGGGGTTCGTGGGGGAATAAAGTTAGGGAAACCCTGGTTTAATGTTTAAGCAGGGGGGGGGTCCCTGGTATGTGCGATAGTCTGTGTATCTAGGGGTATCAATGTATTGTTGGCTGGAAGAGAGTTGGTTCTTGCTGCCGGGGTTTATGTTAACAGTCTGGTGGACATGTTTGTCTCTGAACTTAGTATACGGGGAAGTAACCATAGACGGATAGACCGTGGGGCGGGGTTCAGCTCATATATGTAGCAGGGTAGAGAGCGTTGCGGCTTGTTTTTGGTTTCTGATATGTGTCAATGCTATCGGATATGTCGTAATTGGTCAGTTACTCGTGCATAGGATTCTACACAGTTACGGGGTCGTTTATATTGCTATGCGAGTAGCGTTTTTATACATTAATTTGGTATACATTAAGAACAAGTTGCCAGGCCGAATCCTTGCCGAATTTTATAGCGTTTGTCAGAGGCAATGTTTTAGAAGTTATTTTGGGTCTTCTGCAAAAGACATATGGATCGGATTGATGCACTCTGCAGCTGCGTTGCGTACACTGCTTGTGCGGTTACAAGGCCGTTGCAGCGTAGGGTTCACGGGCTGACGCGGTCCATCGTTAACTGCGCTGCGTTGCCTTTGACGAATTCATCATTTGCTGCGCTGCGTTGTCTATAGCGCAATGCCGACAGTTAAACGCGATGATAGGCAACTTGCGCATTACAGAATAGTTGTGCCGGGATAGGGTTAGTTTATGTACGTTATCCGTGTGCCGTGTTTTAGTCGTTGGGGTATTCCTACTTATATATATATTTATTTGTTTGTCACACTGGGAAAGATGTACTACAGGTACAGTGTAAAAAGACAAGTATATATACTTATAAATCTCAGGATGCACTGTTAGTGTATTTTATTCAACGGTGTTCTCGATTCTATCCTTACCACCCCCCCCCACCCCACACCTTACTTATCAACCGACTACGCTACAACATAACTGGAACGGACAGCGTTAAAATACATTCAATGAGTACTATACAAGCGTTTCAGTGTCACAAGGGGGCACGTCACGGGGTTGGAACGTTTTTTTACGCGATTCCGCATTGAAATATTTGGTCAAGGTTAACGTATACGACGATGGCTGAGTAATTGTCGGGTGGCTCGTCGACAAGTACAAAGGAGCTCTAGTACTTGATCCAAGCTAACACTTAGCTAGGCAAGGACTTCATAGTGCGATGATCTATGTGATTTAAGTTCTAAATATAACCGTTATAGTAGGTTCAATTTAGCGAGAATCTCATTGAACCGTACCCATATGCAAAGTGCGTGTCATAACCAAAATTCGTTACTTAAAACAGGACGATTCTAAAAGGCGTTATAAAAGCTTTCACGTCATCAGTGTATACAGTATATAGTAACTGACGTTTCCCTGCTATAGTATAAGTAGTATGACCTCTGCCTCGGTTGGATAATTATGAATAGATTTGTTATGTTACAACGTTTACTGAAGAAAGGACCCATATTTTACAGGTTTTTTGAAATAAAAGTAAACAGTATGTAAGTGTGATACAATTACTCAAATCACAACGTATGGCACATCAGTTGTACGACAGGTTTAACACGGCGATCACGGTAATACACGAAGTAGTGGATGTGTTTCTCCAAATAGATTTGTACATCGGATTGATGTCTGCACAATTTGGATTTATTGACTGGGTTTTTGTAAAGGAATTCCGATACAGTCACATTGTCCTTAGATTAAAAAGGCTTGATATATTGCTATGGCATTGTGTTCATCACCTCTTCCAGAAACAAACAGTTGGAAATCACCTCCCATTCCAGGACCATTCGACACCAAGAATTCAAGGATTGAATATAACAATAAAGAACTCCCATATTATTGAAACTAAAGGTCTTTGAGTCAATGTTATTTACACCAGAACAAAGGACATCCAATTTAAGTAAATAAGTAAATAAGGTTAATAGATTGTACTAATAAATGGAGGAATTAAGTGAGGTAGGTATAGTGCAAGACCTGGTGACATAGAGGGAATCCACCAGTGGCGGAGCGTCCATACAGTCAGGGGGCGGATGCCCCCCCCCCTGACGGACTCAAATGGACTGCTGGCGCCCTTTTCAGCTTTTTACTACTTTTTATTTATTCGCAATTATTGACTTTTTTATTGCGCTCTCATCTACCTATTGACATTTGTCACATTTTGTTGGCGATGACACCTATTTATTCCCGTTTATCTGCAAATTAGCAAGGCCCGGAAAGGGTCATTTCCGGCGATCTAGGGAGTACCTTTACTCAAAAAATGTCGGTACGCTCCGCGCCAACCTGGGGTGGCGCTGCGCTTAGATAGTGTTGAACGCCCCTACAGACCATTCTCGCCCCCCTTGACCAATACCCCTAGCTCCGCCACTGGAATCCACCACTCCCCCCTACACACACACACACAAAACAGACACGCTAGACTGTATATAGACCCCATTTAGTGTCAATTTGTATCCGAGTTGTTCCATTTTAGGTACATTGTGTGTATGTGACTTGCATTTGCTGTTGATTTTGAACCCTCCTATGTGGTGTGCTTTCTTCTTTGTTTAACAATAAATATATTCTAATCAATTAAGGAATTAAAAAAGTAAGTCAACGTACCCACAACTTCCTACAGTACATAGGTCACGTGTCACCAGTCGGATGAGACAGCTATCTACAACTAGAAAACCTATACTTGCACAGGTACCTTGAAAGAATATGAAGTCAACATATTGTAATTTGTTCCTCACCACTACCCCAATGATATTGTAACGTGACGTATGATGGGTAATAACATCCCCTGTAAAGACTTTTGGTAGTGGAATCTTTCTTTTGTGTTCACTGTGGTAACCTCTGTATTAAGCTGTCTGTATTATGTGCGTGTATTTGTCCCTTCACAGAATTTGCAGTTTAAAGCTTCTATAAAAACTATACCTAACTACATGTCCTCAAGTTCTATTTCGATGTAGCCGTCCTCACAACAACTAGTGCATTTAAAATTAATGTTTAGAGTCGAGGATTAATTCGCATTAAGTAGAAGCTCACTATGCAGGTTATACCTAAGTACCTGCGACAAAAATAAAGGTTGAATGGCACATTGCTACGATCCGCATGTAAAATATAGTTTTACTTTCTGAGAAGGTACCAGATATATGACGTACATGTGAGCATGCGTACATGCTGTAAATACGGTGATACGACCTTAATCGATGTTGGTGACCATATAGCCATATTGGCCCTTCACTATATTGATATAGCGGGGAACATTTACATGTGGCTCAGGCGACGAATATATTGTATTCAAGAGACAAAACTAGTGTAAGTTAACATTCCAGCGGTATGTTAGAGTTATCACTTACATACTTATGTAAGGTACTAACTGAGATGGCGACAATTTAATAAAAAATATTTATGTTTTTTTCAAAACAAATGTTTACAACCTTCTGTAATTTAAAAAGAAGTATGGCTGCTAAAAAGGATCATAAGGGCAAGGGCGAGAGGAGATGGAAGAAATGGAATTAACACCGTTATCTCGCGTATGTCTAATGCACGAGAAAAACAAATATCTCAAATAGAAGGTTACATGAGCTTCTGTAGCGTTGCTGCTCTTGTGTAAACAAGACAGCAATCCGTACACAATCCTACGAACATCTGTGTGTAGTCATGCATACAACCAATGTATGGTCCATTAATCTTTACAGTGGTGTGTAATTCGCTATTTCTGCTACTGTACATTTTAATCTTGATGCTAGACACATTAGAATCACACCCTCCATTTCCTCATAGAATATATATAATTATGATACACACACAGTAATAGCAAAATATTCTCTTCCAAAGGAAAGTAAATACCAAAACTGAATCATTCCTTCCTTATTCACGTTGTATATATTATCAGTATTTTCCTTATCTCATAGTCCTTGTCTTCCATTATATATCTCTGATCCTAACATAATTTTGTCACTATATTTTCCGATCGACTCGATTTTACCTGATGATACCCGGGAAAGTCGTGGTAATAGAGCTTTACGTGTATTTTGGTGTGTTTTACTGACAAGTCACTGCAAGATATGATACGGAATGCTTATATTACTAGACACTATTTCAATGCCTTTTATGTTGGTTGCGTCTGCCACAATACTAATACCAGGGGGACAAACTTTCAACGGCTGAACGAACACGATTACGAACAAGATATCAACATAAAAGTAACTCATAATACTATTTACAACTTCAATATTGTTAAATACCATAACAACTACGTTAGGTTTTTCACCAACGTAGGTTGACGCGACTTTCTTTATTACATAATTTTGAGCTTTCTATCGGTTTACAGATTCCATCGGTTATGCGAGAAGTGCTGATCACCCCAGTTTTATAGAAAGTATCTGGCAGAAATATCTAACTGGTAAGTGAAGCAGTTGATGCTATAGTAGAAAATGTATTTAGTAAACTAACCACACATATGGAAACTTTGTCTTTTCTGCTATGTAGTTCTGTTATGTGTCTTTTGGTGTGGTTTTTCCCCATATCTACTGGATTCTGCTATTAAATACTTTCAATTAGCAGCCTACTTTCTCCATAAATTTATTCAGTTATTTTCCAGCAACGCAAAATGCGTTGGCTCTCCATGAAAATCCATGTCGGAAAGGAAGACTTAAAAGAAAACAACTGTCGTTTGCCAATGGAGAATATTCAGAAAACACAAAATTAATGATAGTACCTAATCATAATTAATATTAGCAGAAACAGATTTTTATGGAACTAAAACTGCGTATGTGAACATTGGCCTCTCCCCCCCATCCCCCAAAAAAGAGCTTGTTTGGTAAAAATACTGTTATTATAAAGAGACAGATATATAAATAGATAGATATGTAGGTAGGAAGGTGGACTGATGGATGGATGGATAGGATGGATGAATAGGATGGATGGATAGGATAGATGAATAGGATGGGTAGAATGGATAGGATGGATAGACTGGTTGATAGTTGGGATGGATGGATATGATGAATGGCTGAATAGGATTGATGGATAGGATGAATGGATAGTATGAATGGATGGATGCATAAGATGAATGGATGGATAGGATGGATAGAATAGATAGGATGGATGCATAGGATGCATATGATAAATGGATAGGATGGATCGAATGGATAGGATGGATGGATAGGATGGATGGATAGGATGGGTAAGATGGATAGGATAGATAGGATGGACGGATAGGATGGTGGGATGGATGGATAAGATTGATGTATGGATAGGATGGATGGATGGATGAATGGGTGGATGGATAGGATGGATGGATAGGATGGATGGATAGGATAGGTAAGATGGATAGGATAGATAGGATAGACGGATAGGATGGATGGATGGATGGATGGATGAATGGGTGGATGGATGGATAGGATGGATGGATGAATAGGATGGATGGATAGGATGAATGGCTGAATAGGTTGTTGGATAGGATGAATGTATAGTATGAATGGATAGGATGGATGGATGGATATGGTTCATGGATGGATGGATAGGATGGATGGATAGGATGGATGGATAGGATGGATGTATAGGATGGACGGACAGAATGGATGGGATGGATGGATGGATACGATTTATGTATGGATAGGATGGATGGATGGATGAATGGGTGGATGGATGGATGAATAGGATGGATGGATAGGATTAATAGGATGGATGGATATGATAGAAAAGATGGATAGGATAGATAGGACGGACAGGATGGATTGGATGGATGGATGGATAAGATTGATGTATGGATAGGATGGACGAATGGGTGTATGGATAGGATGGATGGATAGGATGAATGGCTGAATAGGATTGATGGATATGATTAATGTATAGTATGAATGGATAGGATGGATGGATGGATGGATGGATATGGTTCATGGATGGATGGATATGATGGATGGATAGGATCAATGTATAGGATGCATATGATGGATGGATAGGATGGATTGCTAGGATGGGTAGGATGGATAGGATAGATAGGACGGACAGGATGGATGGGATGGATGTATGGAGAGGATGGATGGATGGATGGATGAATGAATGGATGGGTGGATAGATGGATGGATGGATCGATGGATAGGATGGATGGATAGAATCGATGGATAGGATGGATGGATAGGATGGATGGATAGGATAGGTAAGATGGATAGGATAGATAGGATAGACGGATAGGATGGATGGATGGATGGATGAATGGGTGGATGGATGGATAGGATGGATGGATGAATAGGATGGATGGATAGGATGAATGGCTGAATAGGTTGTTGGATAGGATGAATGTATAGTATGAATGGATAGGATGGATGGATGGATATGGTTCATAGATGGATGGATAGGATGGATGGATATGATGGATGTATAGGATGGACGGACAGAATGGATGGGATGGATGGATGGATAAGATTTATGTATGGATAGGATGGATGGATGGATGAATGGGTGGATGGATGGATGGATAGGATGGATGGATAGGATTAATAGGATGGATGAATATGATAGAAAAGATGGATAGGATAGATAGGACGGACAGGATGGATGGGATGGATGGATGGATAAGATTGATGTATGGATAGGATGGACGAATGGGTGTATGGATAGGATGGATGGATAGGATGAATGGCTGAATAGGATTGATGGATATGATTAATGTATAGTATGAATGGATAGGATGGATGGATGGATGGATATGATGGATGGATAGGATCGATGCATAGGATGCATATGATGGATGGATAGGATGGATTGCTAGGATGGGTAGGATGGATAGGATAGACAGGACGGACAGGATGGATGGGATGGATGTATGGAGAGGATGGATGGATGAATGAATGGATGGGTGGATAGATGGATGGATGGATAGGATGGACGGATAGGATGAATGGGATGGATGGATGGATAAGATTGATGTATGGATAGGATGGATGGATGGATGAATGGGTGGATGGATGGATGGATGGATAGGATGGATGGATAGGATGGATGGATGGATAGGATGGATGGATATGTTAGGTAAGATGGATAGGATAGATATGATGGACGGATCGGATGGATGGATGGATGGATGAATGGGTGGATGGATGGATGGATGGATAGGATGAATGGCTGAATAGGATTGATGGATATGATGAATGTATAGTATGAATGGATATGATGGATGGATGGATATGGTTCATGGATGGATGGATATGATGGATGGATAGGAAGGATGTATAGGATACATATGATGGATGGATAGGATGGATTGATAGGATGGATGGATATAATGGATAGGATGGATGGATGGATGGATATGATGGATGGATAGGATCGATGTATAGGATGCATATGATGGATGGATAGGATGGATTGCTAGGATGGGTAGGATGGATAGGATAGATAGGACGGACAGAATGGATGGATGGATGAATGAATGGATGGGTGGATAGATGGATGGATGGATCGATGGATAGGATGGATGGATAGAATCGATGGATAGGATGGATGGATAGGATGGATGGGTAGGATAGGTAAGATGGATAGGATAGATAGGATAGACGGATATGATGAATGTATAGTATGAATGGATATGATGGATGGATGGATATGGTTCATGGATGGATGGATATGATGGATGGATAGGAAGGATGTATAGGATACATATGATGGATGGATGGATAGGATGGATTGATAGGATGGATGGATATAATGGATAGGATGGATGGATGGATATGATGGATGGATAGGATCGATGTATAGGATGCATATGATGGATGGATAGGATGGATTGCTAGGATGGGTAGGATGGATAGGATAGATAGGACGGACAGGATGGATGGGATGGATGTATGGAGAGGATGGATGGATGAATGAATGGATGGGTGGATAGATGGATGGATGGATAGGATGGACGGATAGGATGAATGGGATGGATGGATGGATAAGATTGATGTATGGATAGGATGGATGGATGGATGGATGAATGGGTGGATGGATGGATGGATGGATGGATAGGATGGATGGATAGGATGGATGGATGGATAGGATGGATGGATATGTTAGGTAAGATGGATAGGATAGATATGATGGACGGATCGGATGGATGGATGGATGGATGAATGGGTGGATGGATGGATGGATGGATAGGATGAATGGCTGAATAGGATTGATGGATATGATGAATGTATAGTATGAATGGATATGATGGATGGGTGGATATGGTTCATGGATGGATGGATATGATGGATTGATAGGAAGGATGTATAGGATACATATGATGGATGGATAGGATGGATTGATAGGATGGATGGATATAATGGATAGGATGGATGGATAGGATGGATTGCTAGGATGGGTAGGATGGATAGGATAGATAGGACGGACAGGATGGATGGGATGGATGTATGGAGAGGATGGATGGATGGATGAATGAATGGATGGGTGGATAGATGGATGGATGGATGGATGGATAGGATGGATGGATAGAATCGATGGATAGGATGGATCGATAGGATTGATGGATAGGATGGACGGATAGAATGAATGGAATGGATGGATGGATAAGATTGATGTATGGATAGGATGGATGGATGGATGAATGGGTGGATGGATGGATGGATGGATGGATAGGATGGATGGATAGGATGGATGGATGGATAGGATGGATGGATATGTTAGGTGAGATGGATAGGATAGATATGATGGACGGATCGGATGGATGGATGGATGGATGAATGGGTGGATGGATGTAGGGATAGGATGAATGGCTGAATAGGATTGATGGATATGATGAATGTATAGTATGAATGGATATGATGGATGGATGGATATGGTTCATGGATGGATGGATATGATGGATGGATAGGAAGGATGTATAGGATACATATGATGGATGGATAGGATGGATTGATAGGATGGATGGATATAATGGATAGGATGGATGGATAGGATGGATTGCTAGGATGGGTAGGATGGATAGGATGGACAGGATGGATGGGATGGTTGGATGGATAAGATGCATGTATGGAAAGGATGAATGGATGGATTGATGGATGGATGAATGGATGGATGAATGGATGGATGGGTGGATGGATGGGTGGATAGATGGATGGATGGATGTATGGATAGGATGGATGGATAGGATTGATGGATAGGATGAATGGCTGGATATGATTGATGGATAGGATGGATAAATATGATGGATGTATCGGATGGATGGATAGGGCGGATAGGATGGATATGATGGATTGATGTGATGAATGTATAGGATTGATGGGTAGGATGGATGAATGAATGGATGGATGAATGGACGGATGGGTGGATGGATGGGTGGATGGATGGGTGGATAGATGGATGGATGGATGTATGGATAGGATGGATGGATAAAATAGATTGATAGGATGGATGGATAGGATTGATGGATAGGATGAATGGCTGGATATGATTGATGGATAGGATGGATAAATGTGATGGATGTATCGGATGGATGGATAGGGCGGATAGGATGGATATGATGGATTGATGTGATGAATGTATAGGATTGATGGGTAGGATGTATGGATAGGATGGATGGAGTGGATGGATGGATGGATATGATGGATAGGATGGATAGGATTGATAGGATAGATATGATAGATATGATGGATGTATAGGATTGATGGATAGTATGTATGGATAGGATGGATGGAGTGGATGGATGGATGGATATGATGGATAGGATGGATAGGATTGATAGGATAGATCTATTGATGGGTCGATCAAAAGAAAAAAAACACTGGGTAAAACAAATTATAATAAGGTTTACACCGATGGTAGGTTAGCAATCTGATAAATTTTTCGTTAGATTGATATAATCAATATGAACTTTAAGTGAATGCTAAAACGAAGCGAAACGAAACAAGAACCGCGTCTAAGTATACTATTGTTCTCAACTGATTGAGCCATGCAGCCACTAGGTCTACTTGTTACTGACCATAATTACCTGGATCTTGCTGAAAGTGGCAATCAAACGCATCATTAGCTTCCCTTAATTTATAGAACATCTACCACAATAGTGTAGTTTTATATCACGATGGAATGCAAGGGCAGACACAGTGTGACTTTTATTGATCCTTTCTTTGCAATGTTGCATACATCAGAGCTAGTATGATCTCAAATGGACTCCTGTAAAGCGTTATGAATATAAAACGTGTTGTATTGTATCATCCTACTCAAGTTAAGTATTGTCGCCGTGATTCAAATTATTAGTTAAGATTGTGAGCTGTGAGCAGTGTTACTGTTGAGCATTCAACATTTGTAGGGAGTATTGGTCAAACAATATCATTGCTGTTGACCAATGAGCCATTTTTGTTAAGAAAAGCTACTGTACTTTATTGTCGTTATCAATTTGTTGTGATTATTGCAGTAATTTGACAAGGAATTTGATAGACGAATTATTGTAAGTTCGTGTTATTATATTTTAGACCTTATTATGCTAAATAACTTTGGACATAGAAAGTTATATCATCATTTTATAATGTTATTTTTAAATAATGTTGAAATGTTACAACTATGAACAACTATGTGAATAGGTATGAAAACATGCAAAAGCAATTCCAATAAGGTGATAATTGATTTCAAATTAAATGTCATCATGTACTTCCAGACTCCTCAAAATAAAGAGCAAATGAAATAATATGACTACTGTCCTTGTACTTACGTAACATTTATTACATTATATTATTTTTCAAGTGATCGACAATAAACTTTAGAATTGTGTAATTTTAATAATGTTTCAAGATCAAGCAAATCCAATAGTTTTTTCTTTCCTCGACACGTGATTAGTACCAATGTCGTTTTGCTTTGAAGATAATATTGAATAAAATTGAGATGGTTTGGTAAAGTTGAACTCAACTACTTTCAAATTAATGTTTTGTCGACTTTTTGTTTCTGTCTCTATTAATAACTGTGCCCTATACAGCTCTAGAGTAGTAATAATTTGTTGCGGTAAATAAAAGAAAAATATGTGTTCATCGTAACAACTTTTTTTTTTTTTTTATGTGGATAACAGTGACATGTCGATACTAATTTCAATATAACATGTATTTGAGAGATAAAGTGAACAAACATTCAAAGTATATAGGACAGTCAGCGTGAATACGCTAACACATAATATCATTGAGATGTACCTAGTAAGTGATTACAATTATAATCATAAAAGACCAAGTTCATTCAGATTGATTGCATCCAATACGACTATGAAGAAAGAACTTTAGCAGTATTTGAATAGGTTGGATGTATAGTTAAACTAGTCACTATTTGGAGAATTAAGTGAGATATAAATACAATATCGCAAACAATTTGTGCTAACCCTTTTTTAGGCCTTTAAAACCAATTCCCGTTCGGTTCTATCAATCTTTAAATTATGATAACAACTTACTGATTTTTTTTTTTCAAATCCTTTCATATGCCGGTATAATCAGCAATTCAAATTCGTATTTTAACTGTACAGTTATACGCAATTATGTACAATAAAAGTTAGATTCATACACATCATGTATAGCAATTATAAATTTTGCACCATCGGTAACAAGAGAGAGACAATCAGCCCAAAAAATGTAACACTAACCATTCAAAGTATAAATATTCTGGAAACCCATTTATATTCCGAGTAATCCAGTTAATGCCTTGGCCGTGGAACTTTACATAGAATTTCCAGACAAGTAAATGTTTATTTTGCATGCAAAATTACAGATCTAAGATGGCTGCCAATTTTAATCCCGTGGACATCAAACCAGATTTTAAGAAGGCAGTAAACGGTAAGTTTATATACCGAACAATTCGCATTTAGTAAGTAAATTGACGTTTCTTGTGTTCGGCTGTTTTATTTACAATCCACGGTACACTGTAGCGTTTTCTAATTTAGTTGAGAAGCCATATTCACTTTTTCTTTTATAAAAACCGTAACATTGGCGAATTTAATGCGGATATCATGAAATATATATTGACAATATAATTTCATAAGAAAATCAAACTTTTGAAAGTGAAAGGGATTACCAGGTCATTACATTTTGATCGATAAGTTTAAAGTTTTTTAAGTTCATATCACTAACGCATCCGTTGGTTCTACATTATTTCATATCTGAAGGAGTGTTCCATGTGCTAGTTAGGTGTCTTTTATCCTCTTTCGTTATTTTCAACAGGTTTTGGTAGTTTTAAAGTTGCACTTGCTACCGTTCTGACTGTTAAAATTGTTCTTGATCTTGCTACGTTCTTTGAATATCCGCCTGTCGTGATAGAAGAGTTGAGCAATGCAGCCAGTGCAGGCCTTCTCATGATTCGTTATATGGAAGAGAGAGGACAAATAGAGCCAACAAGTATTAAGACACTTCTGTGTGCGCTGAAGAAAATGTGTCTTTCTGGGATTGAGATGCGTGTGAGAAAGCTTTATGAGGAACATACAGGGAGACTATGTTCCAGTGATGAAGAGTGTAAGGCGCAATTAGAAGGTACTGTAACTTAAAGCGTATCTTTATACATGAATGTTCGTATGCACTCGCAAAAGACCTAAGAATGCGCATTACCGCCACGGTTTTACTGCGATTCATAATTTTCGAAAGATTTGCTACAATGTTAATGGTGATTCGATGATTTACTAAGGAGTTGTTTTTTTTTTCATTTACAAGTTACCATGCACGGGAGTCTATTCTTTGATTTTCTCTATTTTTTTTTAGGTAAGTCGGATATTTTAAGTAAAATTTCTTGAAAGCATACAAAGTATAATTTCAACTTTAACAAAAAGTGAAGGTTGATCAAATATAGCTGGAGGTATGTTCATTTAACAATCGAAGATAAAATAGTTTGCGTGTAATAATTAGACAAGATGATTAGGTGTACAGTATTTCTTTTTATATTCTTGATCCTAAGGTCCAAGCCGTCTACAATAGTTCTGAATGAGATAGTTTACTTGAATTCTTAGATAATGCTACATGCCCAAAAATTAATATTCCAATGCTCCATTTTCGTTCTCACAAAACGTATCCAATGGTTACTATCCATCTTTTGAATGGATCGAACTGAAAGTATTCTCCTTTTGTATCTCTGACCGCAGCGAATGGTAAACAGAACATAATCCAGTTAAATTCGTATACTTGTAACTTATTCCCATTTACCAACGGCCTTAGGACATTGATATTCTCTTTTAATAAGTAATCGTATATGTTACATTGTTCAAACTAGGATGTGTATAAAAGTTAGTGAGACCGATAATGGTATAATTTTTCAATTTGATGCGCTTAACATTTGCTTTCTGCTTATGGGTATATCTGTAGTAATTAGATAATAAATAGAATATGACAATAATATTTGATAATTTGAATTTCACACTGTAATTTTTACCAAGTGGGTTAGCAATGCTAATTAAGTGATTGCTAGTGAATAACACGTTCACCATAACATGAGAGCATGCACGACATGGAAGTAATACCACCTGAGGATGACGTTCTTTCACTTATAAATGAACTTAAGAGTTCCATTAACAGTTCCAAGTTCTATAGAGTGAGGGGATGGATTATCTGTTTAAATTCAACGCTATTGGTAGTGATTAGTACATCTTGGTGTGATATTTAACATTAACTCAATGATTAGGCATATATGATTACATTATGATAGTTGACACCCTCTACTTTGACTTCGTCTCCGCTATAATAAGAATTTTAATGGGTAGTGCAACATAGTTAAAGTAAAGCTCAGTTAAGCATCTATTGCTATCAGTGTTTTAAAAATATGTAGCTTTTATAATAAAAATTGGTAACCCATTACATAATTTGACGTTACGTCACCAATACAAAAAGTAGTTAAAAGTACGCTAGACATACTTGGTGACTGATATTTAACCTTATGTAAACTGAATTTCACAATTGAGTGTTTATACTGCACTCCCGTTTCACTTAAACCAACTCGATGATAGGTTTGTTTCAGAAGGTCAAAATGTATGCATGTAACCTTTCGAGTGCTAAAAACTCTTTAACTGTTTTTTCTTTTCTCTCAGGAAAGAAAAACGATCTCATCAAGTATGCAAAAACAGCCTATCGAAAGCAATACGAGACAGCTAAGCCATTTCCTTCCATGAGCAAGTGTAAGGTTAATAGTATATTTGTTCAGGGAGGTATTTACTGCTCCGCTCAGGAGGGTGATTTCATGCAAAAGCCCGATGTGCTAGAATCGTTAGATTCTTACAACGATATTCTAAACAGCCCCAAAACTAAGTCAAATAGAAAGATCATCGAAGCTGACCCTGGGTTCGGGAAATCAACACTTGCATCACAGTTTGTCTATGACTGGTGTACTAAGAACCCTGAATCTCCTCTCAAAGATGTGGAAATACTTATATTTCTCCAGTTGAGGCAACTGGAAGGTGTAAAGTCTATATACACTGCCATAAAGCATTCTATAGTGCCCGAAGATGAGGACATGGACGACTCTTGCATTAAGGAAATCCTCAAAGTATACAAAGGGTCTGTTGTCATGGTTTTTGACAGTTATGACGAGTATCCTGACAAGAACACCAAAACACATATCTCCTCCATCATTGAGATGAAAATGTTTCTAGAGATTCTTGTTATCATACTTACCAGGACATTGAACCTCCCGCCTAACTTACACCCCGAAACAAAACGAATCAGATTAACAGGGTTTGGGGTGGCTGAACGTCGAAACTATGTCCTGAAGGCGGTGGCTGATGATGTCCAGTTGGCAGATCGGATCGAAGAGCAGCTTCAGAGAAACCCATTCTTAAGAGATCTCTGTCAGGTCCCTCTGTTCTCCACTATGGTCGCTCACATAGCACACGAGAGGCCAGAAATCGAGATATTTAGCACAGTAACAAGATTTTTCACTTATGTGATCGCATGCATTCATAACCATATGAAAATCAAGAGAGATGCTAATACTGAGGTGCCTGCTTTTGAAACGGAACTAGCTAAACTGTACCGTATTGCTTTCGACGGCCTCACACGGAAGAACCAGCAGATGGCATGGGAAAACACCTATTTAGTTTCAGAGCTTGGACAAGAGTTTTATGATAACTATATAAAGCTCGGGATGTTTGCACAGGAAGTGGTTTTTGACATTTCCCAGTGTCGATATAAGACGGAAGCACGAATATGGCACAAAATCATCTGTGAATTTTATGCCTCCCATCATCTGGTTTGGATTCTTAGTGAAGGTAAGTCTTCAGTGCAGATAATATTGATGCATAACCACAGTTTGTCATCTTTGATGTGTAAGATAATGAGTAAACCTTAGAGATGGAAATATTGTTCGTATGTGTTTGTATTTGCATAGGTAAACAGCTTAAGCTCATCGTACCCCCACACCACAGTGTCTGTTACGTATATATGTTAATTACCATTTATACTACACGCGTGGCAATGTAAGCAAATAAAGTCATCATATGTCACCGACCCAGTTCAACATAACAACGATTTGGGTTTGAATCTTTCTATATGTATGCTTGTTGTATTTGAAGACAAGAGCGCCAAAAGGTAGAGATACCCTCAGGAAGACCAAGCCAAAGTCGGAAAAAACTGACTACACTGGATTTACAAGCAAATTGTACACATCTGGGTAATCTAGGATGGACACGAGTTCTTATATTGTTGTGCATGTATAACCATATTGAATACTTTGACTTTTGTATCTATTAAAAAACACGTTATTCAGCATATTCACTAGATTTTTGCTATTTGTACTCTTCACTTAAATAAAATTATCCCACATATTGTTCAAAGCTTTTCCTGTGGTTAAATTTGATTCCTTCTCAAAATTGCTGAGGTAAAAGTCAAAGCTATGCAAGTAAATTCATAAACCAGATCCTCATCTCATTTTGTATCACAAAGATATGAATCCTTAAAGTTGGTAACATTTTGCACCTGGCAACAGTACAATGAACGATATCATCAAGGCAACGCAGCTGAAATAACTTTTGTTTTTATGTTTCAATCATTTATCAAATAGCCATGAAATATTAGCCTTAAAAATTGTTTTTTTTTTCCTAGATATGAGTAGTAGTATTGATATTCATGATTCAATGTTACTTTCAGTGTTCGATTATTTGTTAAGTCAAGCTAATCCAAAATGTATTAAAATGAAGCTTTTGGTAATATCTCATCTCACAAAGATTTCATAGATGACCTGGTCGACTACCACAATAACAATACACAAAATGTTAGAACGTAAACAAACGCTGTGACTATCTTCATCCTGGGCGAATTTTGTTTTCAAGTATAGAGACAAGGACACGAACTAATAAATTACATTTAAAGGAATCTGTAATTTGGTTGACGTTGTAAGAGTGAAATACCAGTCAAAACCTAATATCAGAAAAATCAAAATATTATTTTCATGACCTCATAAAATTAAATCATTCTCTGCAAGTTCTCTTTTTGCTCTGTAATTGTTTTTTAAAGAAAGTTTACAATTTCGAGGGTAATATGCAAAGAATTATTTGTCAAAACCTTTACCAATTCTAGCAGAGTAGAACTATAGAGAAGCAGCACTGATGACCCTAACTCACATGTGGTCATAGTATCATACATATGCCCAATTATTTGCATAATAATTTGCATAGTAATCTGTTACTGAAAAAGGAACTTAAGGTCGTACTCCATATTAATAAACTAACTGTACACAATTCTCTGTTAAGAGCCTCAATCAGGATGTCCCTTTCACATTGTAATACCATGTTCAGGCCATACCACTCCAAATTGGAATGTTCCTTTTAAATAATTGTTCATATGCCGTTATCTCAAGAAGATAACTATATGCAAAACGCCGCAAGTTCAGCTACAGTAATAGTCTTGATAGTATATGTACCAACAACCACAATATCAGCCAGGATATTGTAGGAATAGGAGTGTTTTGCTCTCCAAGCCTCTTTTAATGGAGTTTGCAAGTTTGTTGGATTGTGAAAACAAGGAAAAGACAGTTTTAAATATGATTCAATTACTTCAGTGGAATTATGAATTAGAAATCAGAATCTAAAGGCCAGAAAGTTCCCAAACAGATCACACTAAAATTTGAATGAAATTATGTATCGAGAATGAAATATTTTCATCAGCATGAATGACTAACACTCGGCTATGAAGCTGAATGCCAATGGCAACTCTTAAAAACTCATTGTACTGTTGTAAACATGATAAATTAAATCTTAACCAGGAATGCAAAAAAAAAAAAAAAAACCTTCAGGTTTAGATTACATGCAACGAGCTGCTTCTTCAAATATATGATGATTCCATTCTTTAACAGATATATATCTTACAAGTTTCCACAGTTTGCTCTCTGTTTCACTGACATGAAAGGACCATTGAAGATCACTAACTAGAACATAGTGATGTATATCAGTAATACATCCACTCAACATTTTCTCATTGATGACAATATTATCAACACTTGACCAAAACAAAATAAAGAGGTCTGTTATACTATGTTACAAATTTGACTGGTTGAGAGAAATACATTCAGTTTAAGTTTTCACTGTAATATCTACAAAATGAGCTACGGTATGACTGTTTTCTGTGTTGTAAAATGTGTCCCTTCACAAACTGAATTGTTAAGATCAAGTTTACTGACAATGTGAGCAAGCATCTAGCATCTAGCAGAGATGCATGTTTGACTCATTCTTCCTTTTGGCTGCAAATAACTTCATATAACCTTTGACCCCAACTTACCCAACCTTTGATTAATGACGTCCTCACAGGCAACAATTTTAACAAGTAGCATTAGCAATGGGACCACTGTGGTAAACCAGTCAGAATGACCTACATTATATAAAGTAATAATGATGATATCACTCATAACATTGCATATGGCTCACTATGGTAAGCCATCATGTTCTGTGCTGATACCTAACATACATAAATGAAGCATGTAATGAATACAGGCTTGGGGTTACTATGTACTGTCACACTTGCCTGTCAGTACTTACAATGCAGTAACAAAGCATGCAACGAAGACAGGCTTGGGGTTACTATTCACTGTCAAACTGGCCTGTCTGTAGTAACAATGCAGTAACTGAGCATGCAATAAAGGCAGGTTTATGGTTACTATTCAGGTAGCATACGTCCATTAAGAGCCCCATTGACTTACACACTATATCACAAAAGTAATGTGGTCTCTAAGTCTAGATAGAAGTTTCCACTAGCTAAACGCTACCAATTACTGCATAGGTGACAAGTTGGCCTTTCATGGCATTATCCTTTTTTTATACCATGACCATGCAGATATTTTGCTACGAGAGCCGGAACTTTTCGTTACTTGTAAACAAACCTCTTTACTCAGTCGTTAAAAAACAAAACTGACAAAAAACAATTGTACGCTGCTCCTGGGAGGGCTAACTGGACATAATTTGCCTCAATTTACCCAATGTTTGCACCACATGTGCTTCCATTCATGCTCTTTTACATCCACGCCACACCAAAACACGTCCTAATTGATAACATAGCAATAAAGATGTTCACCTGCTCCTAATTGGCACTTTTCCTGAAGGAGAACTCTTTGGGCAGATTAATATAGACTCTAATAGGTGTACGCCACATTCACTGTCATCCTGGTCTGCTAGTACTTACAATGCAAAAATAAATCATGCCACGAAGGCAAGTTTCGGGGTTACTATTACTGTCACACTGTACTTACAATGCAGCATGCAAATAAGACAGGTTTCATATGGCGGGCCATCAGTCTCAAATCATGGGAGATCGACTTATACCGATTTAAATCGACATATACCAGTTTCCTTCGACTTATACCAGTTTCCAGCAGCTGAAATTGACTTCTACCGATTTAAATCGACATATACCAGTTTCATTCTACATATCATCGATTTATTTTACTTATCATCGATTTAAATCGATGATAAGTAAAATAAATCGATGGTATGTCGAAGTAAACTGATATATGTCGATTTAAATCGATGATATGTAGAATGAAACTGGTATGTGTCAATTTAAGTCGACATATACCAGTTTCATTCTACATATCATCGATTTATTTTACTTATCATCGATTTAAATCGATGATATGTAAAATAAATCGATGATATGTTGAAGTAAACTGGTATATGTCGATTTAAATCGATGATATGTAGAATGAAACTGGTATATGTCAATTTAAATCAACATATACCAGTTTCATTCTACATATCATCGATTTATTTTACTTATCATCGATTTAAATCGATGATATGTAAAATAAATCGATGATATGTCGAAGTAAACTGGTATATGTCGATTTAAATCGATGATATGTAGAATGAAACTGGTATATGTCCATTTAAATCGACATATACCAGTTTCATTCTACATATCATCGATTTATTTTACTTATCATCGATTTAAATCGATGATATGTCAAATTAAATCGGTAGAAGTCAATTTCCGAGGACTTATACCAGTTTCTAGCGTCTTAAATTGACATATACCTACTTAAATCGACATATCATCGATTTAGCTCATTAACATATTCCAAATCCCTTTCGGTGATGATTGACATGTGGAGATACATCACGTGTAGTCAACTGACAAGGCGTGCGAATAACTAAATAGTTCCAAAATTACGAAGCTAGCAAGCTAGCAAGGGTGTTCATCATGGTTATGTCAATGGTAATTATGAACAATTACTTGCAAAAAGATTTCGGTGTAACAATAAGGCTGAAAAAAAAAACTGATATGTCAATGACGTGCAATTATCTCAATGCAAACTGGGCTTGTCTACTCAAACACGTGGCGCTATAGTATAGGAATACACATGCAACTGAATAGGCCCACAGTACGTACACAGATGTAATTACCTAATCCAGTTACACCGTAAACAAAGATGACATTGTACTGCAGTGAGGCCTACTGTAAGGTTACGTTTTAATGTAGCTAAATATATACCCATGGGGTTTAACAATTACAGTATTCAAGCTCAAGTCATGCATTCCAAAATGCTCGTGTTTATTTTTTATACACGTGATGTATCTCCACATGTCAATCATCACCGAAATCGGGATTTGGAATATGTTAATGAGCTAAATCGATGATATGTCGATTTAAATACGTATATGTCAATTTGAGACGCTAGAAACTGGTATAAGTCCACGGAAATTGACTTCTACTGATTTAATTCGACATTTCATCGATTTAAACTGGTAGATGTCGATTTAAATTGACATATCATCGATTTATTTTACTTATCATCGATTTAAATCGATGATAAGTAAAATAAATCGATGATATGTAGAATGAAACTGGTTGTGTCAATTTAAATCGGCAGAAGTCAATTTCATCTGCTGGAAACTGGTATAAGTCGGAGGAAACTGGTATATGTCGATTTAAATCGGTATAAGTCGATCTCCCATGATTTGAGACTGATGGCCCGCCATAGTTTCAGTGGTAATATGCAATGTCACTGGGCCTGTGCTTGGACCTAAAATGAAAGACTGAAGCATGTAGTGAAGGTAGGTATAGGGTTGTAAACCTAAATTCTGAATATTTTGGCCTCACAAAATATAACATTAATTGTTGACATATTTGTCTGAGTTTCTGTCAGGCACAGTGTATTCTTTTTAGAACCTTAGATAGACCATTAATACTATATGTCGTTCTGCCATCATTGTGTCTGCTGCCTAGCACAAATATTGAACTTGAATCAATCCCTGAGTCATGCTTTAATTACAGTGATATTAATGATGTCACAACACCATAAAACAAAACATCGTTGACATACACCATGTGAATGATAGTTTTAAAAATAACTTTATATACAAGGGTTACTTATTAAATTATATGGTACAGTGACACTATTAATATTTGTCAACACCGTGATCTGATGGCTGCAGTAAAATATACACATTAAAACCCATATAATCTGTCTGCTTGGATAACAGGAGCGTCTTCAGCAGCAGCAATCAATGTGAAAGAAACCTTGAACAGCATCAACCCGCTTGACCTCCAGTATGTCTATCGCTTTGCATGTGGACTCCACAAGTCAGCAGCAGACATCATCATCAAACACCTACAGGAAACCAAAGAGGGACGTCAGTTTGCAGTTCTTTGTATGCTTGAACAAGAAGAAAATTCAGACCAATTCAGGAAGTCAGTTAAGGACTTGGTTTCAAGAGATATTTACATTACCTTCTTTCAAACCAAATTATTACAGAGGTCTATCATACAAGTCCTTGAAGTCGCTTCAGCTAATCAGGTAATTATCTATTTGTATATTGAGACTCTCTTGGTTTAATTTATGTAATATTTGTGACTCATCTTTGCTACACACATTGTTTAGATTTATATTACAACAGTTTATTGCAACTAACAGTTCAACTCTTTTCGTATTTACTCCTTTGGGTTCGGATTTTCCTTCTCATTGTGGATAGACAACAAACTTACTAACTTATTAAATTTCCTTTCTGAATAGTTTTGACATTCTAAATAAGTTTCTATCATCTCACTCCCTTAGTCGGAAATGTAAGAAATATAGCACCACATCAAAATACACGTCCCAACAGCATGCATGCACATAACAACTATTATTTTGTGTGAAAAGATGACCATTGTCTCAATGTCTAAATGTAGCAGCAATGATTTGATAAAACAATGTGATAGTATAAATCTTAACAAAAGAAAATGGTTCTTGGCTTACCTTAGAAGACACGAAAGCAGGCTCTTTGAATTATCCTTTGTAGTATTTACTGTTGTGCTTGTTATGGAATGCTGTAGTGAGTTGACTTCTTCTCAGCTTTCCATGAAAAGGAATGAACAAAATAAGAACAGATGTGTAGCAAATAAATTGCATTGGGGCAGTAAAGAATATGTTAGTGATCAGGCCTGTCCATGAAACAAAATTGTGGAAAAGCAAGATATTAACCAATGATATTATCATATTTTCATAATGTTGGGTTCACTTCGGGGAGTTGACAGCATGTGGTTTATAAGTGTATTAAATTCCTTTCAAATAAGAACATAGATGAATATGCATATCACTTTATGATCAGGGCTGAAACTGTACATCCCATTGTATACTTAATTGGGTCTGGCGGTCTAATATGCATAAGTATGCATAAATACATTAAAAGATAATTACTTAATACAGCTCAATTGCCTTGATCAAAGGTATTCAGCAAAACCCATTCCCACTTAAAAAACTGAATGTTGAGAATAGAGTTGTAAAGACACTCACCCACAAAAGAAATTATGTCATCAGTGATGTTGGATGTTTGAATTTTCTTTTCTAATTCCTTGAAAGACGTATACATGAAAACCGCTTTAATGCAACGTTGAAAACTGTACCAGCTGGAGGTCAAAGAAAGAATAAACAAAATAATTCAAGCTACCTTTCACTTGATATGCAGATGAAAATGAGATCCGTGATAACTTTTGTACCACTGTAAAGAAAAGTGCTTTACTTAAAGTATCTATTGTGGCATGTACTTGAAACTAGTGTTCAGTTAGAACCATTGAAATAGTTGCTGACATCATGCTATCAAAGTCTTTCCGTATGTCTTAAATAATGAGGATCTATGAATATTTATACAGTTATATTCTCAGGGCAACACATTTATTGTTTACTACTGCTGTTTTCATCTTTGGGTTGGTTGGACTGACATAGCTCACAGCAAGGGACTTTAACATTATTCAAAGCATTTTTGCGTTTATCATGGAGCCACTTGGGGTATGTTTTGATTCTATGGTATTCGACACAATTCGTTACTACAACACTTATTGTATTAACTCATGAACTCCATGTTGCCTTCAAAGAGTTTCTGAGACAAACAACAGTTTCTTTTACTTGTGACTCCTGTGTGAAAATATCAAATAACATCAAACATCAGGTTATCTTCACATACAATTTGACATTAATTTTTGAATGCAATGAAATGGGGGAGGGCAAGTTTAGGACGGAAATAGAGAAATAGTTGTTGCTAGTTATTTTGCATTTTATCAATCAAAACACTTAGTTGTGACATATGTAAAATATAGTAAGTGAAAGCATACAGGCTCCAGACAGTGATCAAAGTAAACAAACACTAACTTGCTGAGGCAGTTGTGCAGGGTGTTATTCACATCGTATATAGTATCAAGCTCACTTAATACATGTCTCCATTAAAACAGAATGATGAAGAAGTATGTCACATGTTAAATTATTTATATATTTCTTAGCCTCAGCAAATATTGGGTTTATATCAAAAGGATATAACCTCAAGTAGTAACATTACCATATTTTATAGTGGAAGTTAGTCTGACGATGCAGAGGAGTGTGGCCACACTTTAAAGACTGAGTACTATCCTTACCTGCCACCCAACCTTGTGCCACCTTGAAGAAATCTTAATTAAACATATACACATCTATGTGTTTATTTTCACAATGGTAAGCAATACAGTGTTTGGCATGCAGTGATCAAGCAAGATTCAAAACAATTATTGTTCCACCAGGATTAAACAGCAAACAAGATTGCAAAAGTGCATTGTAGTTTCAATGATGTAACACGGGCAGTTTCATAAATCTGAAGTAATGTATAGTGAGGGTGTACATGATTACAAGGGTTTTAAGAACTCCATCACAACCAATAGTCTTCTTAAGCTCAACGTGGTACGTCTACACACTAAATAAGAGGTCGGCCCGAGAATCCATTATTGAGATATGAAATTGGTCTGACTTTCCCTTCCTGAGATATCGTGTTTACAATGTTTTCACAATTTGACCCCTTGTGACCCAAATGACGTTTGACCTCCACCAAATACAAAGGCCTCTTGTACTTATTGTGATACTTCTATACATGACTTATGAAGTGGTCTGATCTGCCCCTCTTCAGATATCGTTTAAAAAAATGTTTTCACAATATGACCCCTGGTGACTTTAAATGAACTTTGACCTCCATCAAAAACAATATGATCCCTATAATTAGTGTGATACATC
Organism: Apostichopus japonicus; assembly: GCF_037975245.1. Taxonomy (NCBI): domain Eukaryota; kingdom Metazoa; phylum Echinodermata; class Holothuroidea; order Aspidochirotida; family Stichopodidae; genus Apostichopus; species Apostichopus japonicus. Next base: position 11,418,750 of record NC_092567.1, read on the forward strand.
TACACATGAAATATGAAATTAGTCTGACTTTCCATTTTTGAGATATCGTGTTTACATTTTTTCTCAGTGTGACCCCTGGTGACCTCAAATGACCCTTGACCTCCACGAAAAAACAATAGGATTCTTGTACTTAATGTGGTACTTTCACACACTAAATATGAAATCCTCTCAAGCTTTTTTATTTGAGATATCGTGTTTACAAGGTTACACAAATTGACCATGGTGAACCCAAATATTAAATTGGTCTGACTTTCCCTTCCTCCGTCTTTACAAAATGGGCATCACAAGTTCAACCCCCCCCCCCCCACACTCGCATACGCAATCATGAACGCAAAGGTTACAGATAGCATCGAAACCAAAAAGTCACTCTCTACCCAGATTAAAATCTAATTAACTACAACCCAGCCTACCAGTCATGCTATACACTATTTATACACTTTTACCAATACCATTGATCAGCATATTGTAAACCAGTATGTGCAAGATCCGTATCAGGTGATCCCCCAAAGATCATCTCGAGACTGGTTATTCCACATTTACCTAATGATGAGATAAGACAAATGCAATAACAGTCAGTTGTTACTTATTGTTTGTTGATAATATCTGAACTAGATATATTAATGCAAACAATGAAAACCTTTATTATTGAGTTTGCCTTTTTAATATGTACTCAACAATTATTCCATTGCTCACAGATATATATTCAAGCTAATGACTCTGTGTCCCTGAAACAACTCAATAATTGCAAGTTCATACATTTTATGGAAAGGCGCTTTATTTTTAGAGTTAAATAATTTTTGAAAATTTACTTCGTTCCCCGCTTACCTGTCTCGCCACAACCTCAGCACCGCATTCTACCGTGTCTAGTATGCCCTGGTAATCTTTTAACACTGTTCACCCATTGACCGGTCATACCCGGTCAGTGACCTTCCTTCTCATTCTACCACCCAAAGTGTCTACACATGTTTTTCGTATTGGGAAAAATTTTCTTAGGGAAACTGCCCGAAATACCTTGGATTTTTACCTAGAAGTTTCCTTATAGGATTTCTAGACGTTCCAACAGCCTATTACAGCCTGGTAAGTATCCTTTTCTTATAGGGAGGGAGTTTCGGGCTGTTTTAGTGTGCACTCTTGCCCATGCGTTCGTTTTTTGTTAGCGTAACGTTATTTACTCAGGTAGTAGTTCCGCGAAACTACTTCGTTCGATTGCCTTACTCCGTTCTGGTACGCGGTTAGGCGGTTGTTATCTTGTGTACATGTTTTTTTAGCTGTTAAACTTCTCCTAAGATGTTATGCTTGTTTTATGTACGTTCGTTACTAATCACGCTTTCAAGTGTTGGTTTTCACTCTTGTAGCGTACCTTGTAAGCCGCGAGCGCCTATCCCGTACTATCGGAATAGACGGTTCGATTAAGATGTTTGTTTGTTTCATGATTGCCTTCATGTATTTTCATATATTTACTTGTACTTCCATGTATTTTCGTTACTCGTTCGCACTTTCGCGGATAGGTGGGTTCTCGTAAGATGTTATGATTGTTTTCATGTATTTTCGTTACTTGTTCGCTCTTTAAGTGTTGCGTTTTCACGTTTGCAGAGTACTTTGTAAGCCACGAGCCCCTATTTCGCATTTAGCGCGGATGAGCGGTATCTCGTCTTTGTTTACATGTCTTTATCTGTTATACTTCTTATAAGATGTTTGCTCGTTTCATGAACTTCGTTACTTGGTCGCTTTTTTAAAGTGTTGGTTTTCACTTTTAGCGTACCTTGTAGTGGTTCCGCATTTCGCGGATGGGTGGTATCTCGCCTTTGTTGACATCTTTTATTTTACTTCTTATAAGATGTTGGATCGTTTTTGGGATTTCACTTTTGTAGCGTTCTTTGTAAGCCGCGAGCCCCTAGCGGGGCGCGATATTTTTGTCACGTATCTCTACTCTCTGTTAGGCTACATCCCCACCTTGCTTCTTCCGAATGGTTAGTTTACGTTCGTACGATAGAATACTCCTTCTAGTCTTTCCTAACGTGAGTTTTTCAGTCATAAAATCGGAGCCACTTAATAAAATGTGTCAATTGTTCGATGTTCCGCCCGGATCGGGCGTGGGATGGCCAGGATCCTTGCCCCAGAGGCATGACCTGTAGCACAGAGACCTTTATTGGTCTAAATCTTGTTTACGCCAGTACTTTGGCAAGAATTTGACACATGGCTGGCTAGCCAGCGTTCGAAGCTCAGGGATAAACTGGACCTCATCCCGAAGAAGCGAGAATGTTGGTGGGAGATGGAGTGCAGACTGGCCAAGAGAGGGCCGGAGTAGCGAGAGAGAGAAAAAGAGAAATTGCCCATCCCAAGATCCCGACACCGTTCGGATCTTTTGACCAAGGGGGAAGCTAAGGGCAAGGCTCAAGGCCAATAAAAAGCCCATTAGAAATTCCGACCGGAACGGACAGAATGTCCGGGTCGAGGAGAGTGGTACCCGGCGTGGTACGCACGCAGAGATGGGATCCGGGAGCCCGGGTCCGACGAGACCCCGGGTCTGGCGAGACCCCGGGTCCGGCGAGAACTCACAGGGAGTGCGGAACCGAGGTTTCACTCCGGATCCCAGAGCACGTCCCGGAGCCGGGAACCGATGAGATCGACGACTGATGTGCCCCCAGAACGGGGTAGCAGGGGCAGAAGCCCGGTCCGCAGACCTACTAGCCGGAGCCGCGGCCGGGGCCCCCAGAACGGGGCAGTAAGGGCAAGCGCCTAATCCGAAAAGAGGGTAGGCCCGAGCGAGGTTCCCACGGCCAACGGAGATATACTTATCCCCAGCCTAAGAGGGGGAAAGACAAAGACGGGCACCGAACACAGACATCGGTGCCGAGGAGCGATCGCAACCCTCGGCCAGCCCGTCCGGCCTAGACGACGAGGTTCACCCCTAGATTTCGGGGTAACATAGGACGGTTACTCCCGCTTCCCAGAGGAGGAAAAGTCTCCTTCATCGGGGGGAGTGTTGCCCCCGGAACTAGCAGCTTGAGCTGAGACGACAGGTTCGAATCAATTGCGGAAAAACACTGCATTCGCTACACCATTAATCACTACACATCCCAAATGTGTGTTCAACAAGTACCAGCAGAAACCAGGACATGACATAGATTTCCTGAGCATTCGTGGGTTATATTCTCCTCGCTAATTATACTTCTCTCTCATTATAATTCATCGCCATATGTCTAGGTTCAAAACCTTACTTGTGTTTAAGACACTGTTGTTTAAAAAAGACTTGTGGATCCCCCTCCAGAACATGTTAAAATGCGCAAGACTGAAAGGTTTCAAATCTGTTCGCAAGACTTTTCTTGTTACTTTAGAACCTTGGCAACTGCCAGGAAGAGAACTTCCTCGAAACTTGGCAAAGTGCGAGGAAAACGAAAACTTCTTAGAACCTTGGCAAACTGTCAGGAAAATGTACAACGCTATACATTTGTTATGAGAGGAGGGGGGGGGGGGGGGCAAGCAGTCACCTGGCTTGACACGTGTAATCTTAACGTTTGCTTCAACGAGCTGTCGAATACCTGAGCGATTCCCATGGAATAAGCCTTTCTCTCTATTTCTTGGGTGAATTACCGAGACAAACGCGTTAGTAAGTTGAAAAGGGGTAGGATTAAACCCCAGCAAAGTTACAAGTGCTAACACGCTTCGAACACACAGTATGCGCTTCATGAATAATGTTCGATGTTCTGACATTTTGAGCAGAGTTGCATTTCGTAGCACCTGGTGGCCTAGTCGTGACTATGCGCAAGTTGGTTTAATAGGAAGTTGGAAACCTTTACTTCACAACGAAATTGACACATCTCGACATGAAGAGATTTGAGAAGTAACGGGTACGTTATCATAACATTTACTACGTGTTTATTACGTTTAATGTGGTGTTGTAAAAACGTCGACATAACGTTTCTATGAGATTTTAATGTTATATGAATGTTACATTAATGTCTTAACGAAAATTGTTTTGAAATAATAGCCCGAAAACGTTTTCGGTGACATATTTCATACACCACATAACAAAATTAGACTAAACGTTTAATAACGCTTTTGTGTTTGCTGAGTAACTCCCCGTTAAGCTCCGTTAAGCAGCCAGGGATTTATGAGGTGAAATTTCTACAAACCCACCCTCTCACCATCTTCACGGCCCCTGTTGGGAGTTTGTTTCTGATGAGTAGGTCTATAGCTCAGTTAGCTCAGTGGTTAAAGCCTTTCAATCATAAGGTCCCCGGTTCAAGTCACCCCAAGATTAATGTATGTTGTCCAGTTACAGAGTTGTTGACAATTCATAATCATGGACGTTAAATATGAATGTAAGAGACTGACTTCGGTCAGCCTGCAGCTTTGATCAGCCAATGAGGCTTCTTCGCGAGTTCCTAATTGCAGGATGATCTAAAATACATTCATAAATACATACATATAGTTGTAGGAGTCACATAAGCAGAAGCAGTTGTAGCATTGATTAAGATTCTGATGAAGCAAACTTTCCAATCAGTACTCATTTTTCGAGAGTACTGTGGTCAAGTAGTGAAGGCAGTGGACTGGTGATCTAAGGCTTGCAGGTCTGAGTCCTGGCCAGATCATTCCGTTGTTTCCTTGGGCAAGGCACCTTCTCTCCATTGCGTCTTTCCATCCAGGAGGTATTTGTCTCTATGTTTGACAGGTTATCGTTGACCAGGGTATTATCGTTAGGCGCCTCTGGCATCTTTTTCATTGGATAGGTCTGGGCCTTATCAATCCTCAATATTAGTATTAATATGATTTATCATGGAACGAACCTCCATTAAACCTCCTTACAGGGTACAGCTTAGGTCTACATCATCAAGACATTCCTTTTCTTTAGAGTTTTCTGATTGCAACTGGTTGATAACTGAAGGAGTCATCAGCGGTACTGTGGTACGGCAAGCAGTACTGCAAGTGCTGCTGTTCTGCAAGCGCTAACAAGGTCAACATACAGGCCACTCTCCTCGACTTCTTTAGCAGCAGATACAGAGAAACCGCTTTCCTGCACCCCAGTGGCGTCAGCAGGGCAAAGGATCTGCTCTAACACTCTATCTGCCAAAGATAACCATATCAGGTCTCATGTACTTTCGCTAGCTATACTGTAGCTGCATCAACAGACAGGGTGGCACCAGGTCAGAGAGATTGTGCCGTCTGGCATGGGAGACCCTCACCACAGCTGCAGAATCTGGCATGGCCCTACGAGTCTCTCAGATAGCCAGAAAGGAGAATGTGATGGCCGATGCTCTGCCCAGGGGACAGCTCCACCCCGAAGAGTGGACCCTTTCGCAACGAACATGCGGTAGGTTTTTCCACATGTTCGGCAGACCTCTGATAGACCTGATTGCGACACAAGGCAACAATGGGCTGCCCATCTTTTTTTTCATGCGGTCCCACCCGCAGGCCTTCCACATAGCGCCAGGTCCCTGTCGCGAGACGGACCGGAGACTTACATCTTCCCCGTCTTGGCATGATCAGCCAGGTACTGAGGGAGAGCCGCCATTCTTGGGGCAGATCCATCATAGCGGCCCCGCTGACCCTGGTTCGGAAAAAAATTCTTCAGCTCCTCGCCGACGAGCCGGCGATCCTGCCGGACACAACACATCGGTTGTCCCAGAAACAGGGGGCGCTGGCTCACCCAGACAGCAAGGGCCTACAATAAGTTGCCTGGAAATTTTCTGGTTATTCCCTTAGACAGAAAGGACTTTGGCCGCCAGAGGGAGAACAACCGTGGCGACTTACGTTTTCCGCCTACGGAGATTCGGAGTATGCCGAACGAGACAGACTCTGTCTACCATGGCCATTCTAACCTCGATCGCCGACTCCTTACCCACACTGTTCCAAGAAGGGAGGCAGGGTATCGACAATCAAGAACTATCGTTCGGCTATTGCCGCCTTCCCCTACGGCTCCACGCCAGGCAACAACGGCACGCCTTGACTAAGGCGCCTTCAGTCCTACGGTTTGTGGGGTGCTGATAGTTCTCGACCCATGCTTCTTCGCTAAGAACCACGTTTGGGCTCTCCTATCGGGAGACATCAACAGAGACCTTCTCTTTGATCCCCGAGGACAGACTACGGTTTCCCGTTAGGGCACTGAAGTGGTACCTCAACAGAACACAAGATCTCTTGGGTACTTCGACATCCCTGTTCTCCCTCCTTCGAGTGCCTTACTCAGCAGCCTGGGAGGATACCTTGTCCCGCTGATTGGTGGAAACCATCCGCCCTCTGGAAACAGGTCCAGGCAGATCTAGGGCTCACAACATCAGGGGTTTCACAGCTTCTACAGCCCTGTTTGCAGGCTTTCCGATATTGGACATCTGCAAGGCGACGGCTTGAAAGACTCCGATCGCTTCGTCGCCTGCTACTTATCGGACATACCACAGGCCGATTCGGCTTTGGTCGCTCGGTGATGCGAGCTACGGCGGTCCCACCCCTCGGGCCTCCCACCATCAGGCAGTGTCATTCGGTGCTAATGTTGTGGGGAGACATGTAAGCGGGGAACGAAGTAAATATTATAAAACTGATTGGTTTATATATTTACGAGTGACCCGCTTACCTGTCTCCATTTCTCGCCACCCTCCCCAAGGGAGATGGGACACGGCCGGACGGGGGAGCGGTCGTTCGACCTGACTCATGACTCCCCACGTTCTCGTCGATAGACATCGCCATTCACTGGTTCGCCTACGGCTCCTTGTCTATCGGTGAGTGTTGTTTCCCTTATTTTGATATATCAAGTTACTCTATACCATCTAAGATAGTATGGGCCGCGTACCCTTGTTCAATTAGGCCTCTGTTAGCTTAGGGGGGGGGGGCACGCCTACGGTGTAACGGAGAGCAGGCCCCCGACAGGTCGGGGTGGGCTACCCCCCCCCCACGCCTGGAGGCGTCAGCAGTCTTTGTTAGCGTAAGATTTTCTGCTCGGCGGGTGGCGGGTTTTCCCGCCACCCCCCCCCCCATCCGAGGTCGCGCCAGTAGCCACTTTGGAAGGGAAGTGGTCTCATGAGAAGGAAGGTCACTGACCGGGTATTACCGGTCACTGAGGGTGCACAGTGTTAAAAGATTACCAGGGCATACTAGACATGGTAGAATGCGGTGCTGAGATTGTGGGGAGACAGGTTAGCGGGTCACTCGTAAATATATAAACCAGTAAGTTTTATAATATATATCCATAAACAAATAATAATAGGCTATAATTGGTAACATGTTTGCAATCCTTTGGATAATACTAAAGTGATCTGCACACAGTCTAATTGGTACATTTTACGTTATTTAGTGCAGCAGGCCAATGAAGTTGTTCATCTTTGTATGAACACCAAATTTCAAATTCTAGTACTTTGAATTCAAGCAAGTTAGGCCTAAATACTGGTCCAGATTGCCTTTGTCAAACAATCAGTATACAAGTGTGAAGCAGAGGCTGCTCTATTATATAAATGTTGTTGTTTTTGCTTTCACAACTTTTACAGTAACTTCATTACCAACTTTGCCAATGGACATCAGCCTGATGCCCCGACCCCCTACCCCAAACACACTCTTATAAAACTTTAAGAACATAAAAATAATACAAATGCATTAAGGATTTCAGATGACATAATATGCTGAAACCTACAAGAACTTGTCATATTGTGTTGTATGATCTTCTGTGATAGAATCATCATCTGTTGCTGGTCGGTGACAATAGAAAGCCTTCATAAGCATTAGATGCTCACACAGGAATGAAACTATGTCATAATGAAACAATGGATGTCTAATGACCATTGCAATTGGTCAGATTTGAAAAATTAGATATGTACTTGGCTATGAAATAGAAATCAAATCAGACTTTCCTTCTCTTGAAACCTACAAGGATGGTAGAATGTGTAGAGATGATGCTACAATTAGAGAAACACTGAACAAAAGAGGTACCACAGAATCCCCGAGTCTAAGACACAACATTTAGAAGTATTCGTACTTAGAGGGAGGGAAGGGTTGGGTAAGAAACATGTGGTGGTCCATGCAAATATTACCTTGCTCATATAAACTGTACATACTTCTTTCAAGAGCTGCAATCCACACATGAAACTGGTCAATCCCTAAATACACTGATCTCAGTACTGAATAATTCCAGTTTACCTGATGATGAGAAAAAACACAATGCATTTGGTTATCAGTAATGATATTATTATTCATTTAAATTGTCATCACTAAGTCTGCAAGTAGCAGAATTATATCTGTAACATTGTCAGACACATATAAATCACACAGCTTGTTATAAGTAAATGGTATGCTACTGTAATTTTAAAATGAATTACAAAGTAAAATTAGTGAAAGATGAGGGATGTCTTCTGATATTATATATATACTGTATTGAAATAATATTTACAACTCTGTTAAAATATAATATCATTGTAAAGAAACTAATGCAACTAGAACACAAATCCATATACTGTACGAGATGAGTTCAAGGTCTCATAATGCTTCCCACATTGAATAAACAGCTCAAGAAATACCAAACTAATTGAAATATTAACACAAATTAATCTGAAATTGAGACAAGCATTGAACCTTCAATACAAACTAAGTAAAATATGTGATAAAGAATAGTTTATTTTATCTTAGATTAAACAAAGACTTAAAGAGTGGGTTTGGTGATAAAATAGTGCATGGAACTGTGCCTGGCTCTCAATGTCACTGGTTTTGTGTACACCTTACTTGAATAATGCTTCTTTAGCCTCACAAGATGTGATTGTGAATCTTAGAAGTGGTGTGCGACAGCTTATCAGAAGTTTGGAGACAAATATCAAAGAAGTAAAGGAGATACAAACCCAACCATATTCTTCAGCTGATATGATAGACACCTTTGAGATGAATACCAAAGGTGGAGGTGATTTGTATTTTACTGTCCAATTAAATTTCAAATCATATTTCCAATATTTAAGCAAATGCTTAAAACAGTCATCACTACTGTACTACAGTAAATAACATCATAACAAACAAAGTACATTAAAGTTCAAGATTATATCCATAGTTGTGTGACATATGTGAGACCAACCTAAATTAATCAAGGTGTTCTTGTTTTTGTTTGATCAAGTGTTCATTACAAATACCTCTAACTCAAAGCTCAGCAATACAGACTGAGTTTACTTCTTTAATGTTTCTACAGCATTATGGAATATCTAAAATGGTATTACAAGTTTTCGGTTTTAATCTGAAGAAAATAAATACCTCAACAGAAGAAATATTTGTAGGTAACCCAAGCTACTTTCTTACAGAACCAACAGAGTCAGTTTTTATTCCAGTTTGACAAATGGTTAAAACGTACCAGAGGGTGTTCGGGGGCCTATTGTGTCATGGCAAGCTCACTACAAACATACCAATTACTGGATTAATCCATAAAAATCTACCAGAGTTTGCTGAAACATTAAAGTCACTGTTCTATACTAACCATTAATGTTATTACCATTACATGGAAGAAATATCAGATGATGAACCACTCGTTGTCCTTGTCAGCACAGTATGAACACTTCCATCAAAAACTGGTAACTACAGGTGGAGTAGGTGATCCACTAATAGCTCGCTTCAGGATAAGTCAAGTTAACCTAATAAAGTGAACAGAAAATGATGTGAATGAGAATCAAGTTTTACTGATAGTAGATCTTGAGAATTTCGGTCAGAAATAGATATGTTTATGTCTCTGGCTAACTACCCTGTATACATGGACATTCATAGAAAACAAATCCAGATGAAGGAAAGTACACTTCAGTTTCCAATAATTACGTAAGTGTAAACACAATTAACGAGTAAACCATCAGACTTGAACCGGATTGTCCATTGTTTAGTGGAAGTGGCATATAAAGGTGTGGTGCAGTGATATAAATGAGCTCCCAAATGAGAGTCCAACCTCACACAAACCCAACCATGCATGGTTTGGGCTTGACTGAGAAATTTGTGAGATTTTGCACCTCTCATTTCTATTGAGGAAAGAATGTCTTTTGAATTTCCACTCATCAGGAGATAAATTTTGTATATAATTTAGTGTGTCAGCTTTGGTGGATGTGCTTTTATATTATCTTTCTTCCTTTAATGGCACCAGGCCCCTGGAGACTGCATTGGCTACATTGACCTAGTTACACAACTCTCGGGGGGGGGGGGGGTCTCTTTCTATATTTTAGATCACCGAAGGTTTATAAAGTACCCTGTTCAGCTGGTCAATAGCCATACAATATGGTCAGTTCTACAAATTTGGCAGATGAAGACACTTGTTACCTCAAAATTCTGAGTTAAAAAGTTTTGAGATGAAAATGTAAACATTTTGACTTTTGAGGTCAAAATCTTGAGATAAAATTCCAAATATTGAGAAAGCAAATTCAAAATTTTGAAATATGGGGACACATACATATTGTTTTAAGCCACCGTACTAAGTCGGTGAAGTTAGATCAGTTTTGAGACCAATTAGATTTCTTAAAACCAACTGCAGTGACTAGCTCAGCAATGTTTAAAATTAAACAAGCATAAGTGACAGTTCTTTATTCACAGCTGTACATACTCAGATTAGTAGGAAGTATTTCCAATTGTGGTCTCTGTTTCTGGTGGCTGGACTACCAAGGGTACTGCAAAGCTCTCCAAATCTTCAGTATTTTCACATAGTTTCTGGAATCTGCTAGCAATTTTGAGCACATGAGGACATGTCAGTAATAGTGATACTTAATCTGATTTTACTATGTGGAATATATATCTGAACCCTAGCCGGGTGCTGGGGGCTTCAGAAGAGCTCTGTAACACCTCTTCTACTTCATGTCCTCTTGTACTAAGTATAAAGCATGTGAATACATGTTAGAGAGAAAAATGTAATTTCTAGGAAGTATAAATCTAAGCCCTGGTGGGAGTCCCTGGGGCCTTTAGCTGAGGCATTTTCACTTTTCAGATATTTAATGTTCTCTGATAGTGATTTTGCAGCCCTGGTGGAGCCTATGGGGGAGAGTGGGGGGGGGGGGGGAAGTGCTTACCTCCCTAATGGATACCAGTGCTTGTATATGTTTGAATGCCATCTTAATGTGTTTATTTTAAACAGTATTTAGCTCTCAAATATGCAAGGAAGACATATTATCATGACATGATGTTGATAAAGAGTGGCAGGGGAATAAAAATTCCTCAACCATGCTTGCTAGCCAGCAGTTCAATGGTGAATCAATGTCACAACAAACTAAATTTGTTTTATTCTCACCATTCCTATGGAACTCTGTGCGTCAAGAAGTGTAGGATACTGAAAAAATCTTGATAGGTTCATACTGAAGGTCCTGATCTCCAGTATGTAGTTTCCATATTCATATTCACTAGAGAGTTTCTTCCTACGGTTGCTTTAGTACATCATGGAGCCGTTTGAGCCTCAGTGACTTCTAAATCAAACGTTTAAAGAAACACTAACATGAAATCAAATTCGTTATTCAGAAATTTCAGATGACTTCAGAAACAAAAGGATACTCACAACAAAGAAAAAACCCATGGTAGCAGTTCTACTGTGATGCAATCATTGATATTTTTAATTTAGTGATTATACAGTATAGTCAAGTGGGGTAAAAAAAAAACAAGGGGGTACAGTAGTTGGGGTAAAAACAAACAAGCCCCCTATAGTAGACCAATAACTACCCCCTCTGCTGAGCATGGAACTTTGAACCTGCAAACCCGGAAAACAAATTTGAACTTCGCGCCACTCCTCCAAAACTTCTTATTCCATAAAACCTTTGAATGATGCCAAGTTCCTAAATACAGTTTTTTCACATTGGAAAATGTCTCTACAAGATGTAATAATGCAACTAACCCCTCTATTTTCACATGGGCCAGAATCACCTTGTTTGTTTTTACCCCAAAGAAAGTGTGTGAATGGGGTAAAAACAAAACTAGCTTTTATTTACCCCACAGTTGTTTTTATTTACCCCAATATCTATCATCTACTGCAAAAAGTGTTCAAGACACAGAGAACCTCATTGTTGTAATTATTTTGTATTGATGTTTACCATAAAAATGGGGAGGGTCTATATGAAGTTAGCCTAATGTTACATACTTTGGTAGCCTAACACAATGAGAATAGAACAAGAGAACAGGCTAGACCCTAAAAGGCTCGAACATCATTAGCTCAGCATTTGAGACTTGGGTAGCCTAAATTCTAAGCGTGTATAGGCCTTAGATAATTTTAAATTAGGAGGTTCGTCAGGAATGGAGGAGGGCGGGGGGGGGGGGATTGATGATGGAAAACCTATAATCGTCATAAAATGTTGCCTTTTGGGATGTCAGTGTCTGCCCTACTGAATTAAAACAATATATACTCCATTTGCAACCCGCATGTATCATATAACGGACCACTTTAAAAAGTTATGTACATCAGTAGGTTATATACTGTAGCCATGGAATGATAATCAGCTTACTGTAGGCCTATATTTTCTATGGGTAATTATATCTGGTTGGTATACAGTAGCATATGGCTTACAGCATTTTACAGACATTCATATTGTTCAGAATACAAGGTTTCCTGTTTCCATGTTTATAGAACTTTATAACACTCACCTTGAAGATGATCATCTTGTTGTCATTTAACATACATAGTCTAACTTTCAGATATTTCAACTCCTAACAATTTTATGAGGAAGAGCTTTAAAATTCATGCATTTTGTCATTTACAGATTAACGATCGAGCTATTGACATTACAAATACTATATAGACCCTCAAATATCTAGTATAATGTTTTGAAATGTTTTATATTGAACATGTTACACATATCAGTTGTATACCAAACATGGAAGGAAACATGCCCCCAAAAATGTTTATGTTTTAAAGTCAACACCATACTATTTAGAGTGAAATGGCAAGGAACAATGTTGCAGAAATGCACATGGTCTTTACAACATACCTTGATCTACACATAAAGACCAGGAAAATGGAATTTCATTCATACAATTTGACTTGCTCAATTTTCTAGAACTACTGTATATTCTATTATTAAGAACGTTGTTCTTTGTTACCCCCACAAAGTTTTTTTTTACCCCAAAATTGGGTAAAAATGGGGGTAAAAAAAAAACGTTTTTTTCAAAGTTTGTATTCATTCTTTGCAAAAACAAAATTTCTTCCAGTTATCCCAGAAGACGTTCCTACTTGCCAGTTGAAAAGAATAAAATATGATGAAAATCATAAATATATCTCTTGTTACATCAAACTTTAGGTAAATTGTTTTTTTTTTACCCCACCTGACCATATTACAGTGTTTGGTTTCTGAAGCTTTTTGAAAGGAACTTTTGCATTCAGATAGCAAAGTGACACCACAGCAGTCTTTTTGGAAAATCAACTGAAAGACCTCTACATTTTTAGTAAGTAAATTATGTAATATTGCATATATTTGATTTGTGATATTGAAGCTGAAGATACGTCAATATGAACTGAGTATTACCAGCAATAACCCTGGAAATTCTGGATATGTTCCAAGAATGGGTTGTCTTGGACCAGTATGGCCTATGAGTGGTGTAAAGTACTGCAGTATTTTGAGTGACACAACTACAATAATGCTTGCATATGATATTGAATCTCAATCTCTGGAAAACCTTGCGCTTCATTTGACCTTTACTCATGCACTGGCAGGTTAGCACTTAAATCCACAATATCCCAGGAGAGGAAACAACTCCAGAGTACTTTGAGAGTAGGTTTTTATTTTAATGACTAAATTTGACTAAAACCTTCCAGACAGTTGGATGATCTCGGAAATGTAGAACACATCTCCAATAAATTAATATTATGATCAAATTATTTGAAAAAAAAAAATCTCCCCATCAACTTGTATTTGTAACCAACTAACAGGCAAGCATCACCATACTTCAGCTAGTCCTACATTGTGCTGAGCATAGGTCACGCTTTATGCTGGAATTGCGGACTATTGAATATTGTAACTAAAATCACTGGACTAGGTCTGAATTAGGCTGCAGTTAGCTTACATGACTAGAGAAGACCTAAGCCATAACGTTGAACGTGATGATGGCCTGTGAGCCTGTCCTTGTACGTGCACAGCCTGACGCTATGAAAGGAACTCAACTGATACGTAGGATTTCTTCTTTGACAATTGCAATATACTCCGTCTGTTTCTTTCGGTATCATGTTCAGCATCTGGAATATATTGCATTATCTTCGTATTTAGTAAGCCAGTACTGTAGCTTCGGGGAATCATGTCAAACAAACAGTGAAGTACAACCATACAACCGTTCTCCATACGCTGTTTACACTGTGACGTTGGTTTGTTTAGATTTTGAAAATGAGACTTGTTCAAGCCGTTTTCCATGGCTACGAGGGAAATTTCCTTATTTTTCAGATAAATGGTCAATCTTCCAATTGAAATAATAGCAATTTACCACAAAATGGCAAATTCCTTACATCTAATAAGTGATGACTTCAACAATATGCTGGAAAATGTCACTTTATCATTTGCACCTTGACATTTTTCTGTTAATGTTGCGTTCATAGAATCCTGTACAGCAGCTTCAAAGTGCCATCAAAACATGTCTCGACATTTTTTTTTCAGGGATGAAAGATTTTGGGTATTTCAACATTAATCAGAAAATTTAAAAATTGTACACTAGGATATGGAAGTCGAAGAGGGGGGTGGGCAATGTTACATTTAGCTGATAAGAAGGCCACTGCTACGGGTGTTCACCCGTCCCCCCCCCCTCCTACCCCCTCCGACTTTACAAAAAAAGGTATTGATTGGCAAAAATGGTATGGAGCCAGTTTAAGACCTAACTGTATTCTAAATATGCTCAGAGTGCAACATTTAACGTGAATTTTCAAAGCAATTTCAGGGGGCGGATCTACATGGGAATTATTATTATTTAATTATTATTTTAATCACCTAACTTATTCAATCTACCAGGTCGGATGTTTGAGCCACTTGTGTGAGAAACCTGCAGCTTTTTACCGAGCAGGCTAACTGAAATAATGTTATTTAGTAACTGATTATTAGTTGAATAACCTAACTTCTGCCAATATATCTGATATATAGTTTTGTTAAATACTGTATAGGGACTAGAGCTTTGAGCCTCTATAAAACAGTTTTCCAATTAAGTCTAATAATAATCAAATGCAATACATACGGTAGTTATTAAAAAGGAATCTTTCGTCCATGTCTTTCCAGCAGCAACTAGATCGTGGTGTTCTACTCACAGCTGGCTTTGTCTTAATTTTACCCACTTAATTATAAAAACTGTACGTCTTTTCAAGCCAACAGATGTATGGCCACATGATATTTAAAAAGGAAAATGGTTTTGAAATTGAAAGCGCGCCACTTATTTTACCCTGGTGAACACTCAGAAGTTTGCCAGAGCCGTAGCTCTAACGTTAAATGTTCCGCTAACTGTTCACACCCGATGAACTCCATAGTAACAGAAGATATTTCAATGAAGACCCAATTAATCAACCCGATTAAACTTAAAAGTAATAATTATTTAGTATAATTCAACCCTCAAGGATATGAAGTGTGTCCAGATAATAACATTATTTGTTAAAAAAAATGTAAAAAGCGGATGGTACTATTTAATTGGAAGAAACGATAAAGTTTAGAAAGTTAAGATCATTAGCAATACCCAATTTAGAAATATCTACAAACACAAAGAAAGAACAAAGCTACATTTCGAGAAAAAAATCCACTAGAAGTTATGTCACACTCAAACCGTAACTTAGGAATGAATTTAATAACTAAACACAGATGGATATCATCATTTAAACAAATCGTATTAATTAGAAATAATTATAATTCAAGCAGAATAGTCGGATTTGGATCAATAATTAAATCATTTGTATATTAAAATTTGAGTTTAAGCCTTGTCAACCTTCTCTCTGAAAACTTGAATTTGATCTACCGTACATCTGCTTCTCTAAATTGCATTTTAATTATAAGAAACAACCTATTGATTAAAATATAATTCCTCCAAATATCCTTAAACTTTATAAAAACCTGGTATTAGTTAGAGTAGAAGTTTCCTTTTCATGATTCCTATAACATTAAATTACATTTTCCTTCTGAAAGTTCTACATAAAAATACAAATGAATTTGATCAATATTTTTCTTCAAAAGATAGATAATCTCAATTATTATTTACCCATTTCTTATAAAATTCTCAACCCGTCATTGAGATTTGTTTCCTATTAACTAATAAATAAAAATATGTAGCTTCACATTCTTATTTTATTAAACATTATTAGCTATATAAACTTTAATTAATCATTTCATTGTAAAACAATAAAACTAACCTTTTAATCCTACATTACCACTTTATTATTCTCTAATCTATTCTAATTATTCCTGTTTATATTTGACTCCCCTTAAAATCAGCCCCTTATGTTCGTTCCAAAACTGATTCCTTCTTACAAATAAACACGACATAAATGTCCTAGTTTATCGCTTTAACTTTCCTATATTTTTATTTCGTTATTTGTATTATAATATCATAATAATCATTCTAATCAAACCAAACACAATATATTTATCTCTATCTACCCTAATACTCAGTAACTCTATTCTTTCATTCTAGATTCCTATCCCTTGTGTGGATCTACTCCACCGCTCTCCTAGAGTTGATGAGTCTGGTCTGAACCTTATCCTTCAGTCTGGTCTCTCTCTCTCTATCCTGAGTTCTCTCCAGAAGCTGTGGATCTATGACTACAACAGGAGACTAACTAATGAAGAGTTGGCGGCCATCTTGTCTTACTCCTCACAGTGTACAAGCTTGAAGGAGCTGAGGTAAGTATTCCGGTGTAGATGTTAGAATCATCATAACACTTAAACAGGGAATTAATTTAATTAATCAAAGTTATCAATATTAAACTAACAATAGAGAATGTAAAGTTTGCTGTATTTTAATGTCAAGGATTGGATTTAATTAGTTTAGTTGAATTTATTTAAATAATTAGGTCATCGTGAAAGGAATTCTGTAGAATATTATGATTCATAAAACAAAATATAATGGATAAATAGGGAATATTTTAAAAGGGTGTTGGTAATAGAGGGGTGGGTGGGGATGCTTAAAGTGTTCTTTGTTTAGTTTTGTGTTAAAATTTAACTAAGAATTAGGTTTTAAAATGACGGGAATGTTTATTAGGATGAAATAAGAGATATATACACAAGGTAGTTGGATTTTAATAATTCTAGCGAGTAAAATTAATATGCTAAAGTAAAGTTTTACAAGAAATAACTGTTAATTTTGACTGAAACCTCCGAAATAGTTGATTTTCAATTATGTACAATCAATATAAGAAACAAAAGAGAATTGAAAATCGTTATTAATTTTAAAGTAGTAAAATGATGGCAATAATAATAGCATAAACTCCTCAAAATTTGATCAGATTATGATACTCTAGCAAAACCGAAATGCATACAAAAGAAGCAACTAATAAAATAGTTTTAGTTGTCAAAATTTTAAAAATAGTTATTCAAAATAAGTTAACTAATTAAAACAAAATAAAAGTTAATAGAAGGAAATATATAATTGCACTTGAGTTAACTATATAGTTAAAAAAAAATGTATTGCAATAAATATCATTAAAGGCAAATCTGTATATCTGATACATTTCAAAGGTTAACATTTAATCCGATCAAACTACATCACTTTCTTCGTTATAGTTTGAAATACGACGTTATACAAACGAAGCGTAAGTATGTCTTATGCTTATATTTAAACCTAATTTTTAAATAATAATTACAAAATTATCCGAGAGCTTCAACTTTGTATAATTGATAACTTTATACAAAAACTGTATAATATTTTAATATTCCTCGTATTAATGTTACTTCATATTTGATTCGATCATGACGTCCCTGCTTGGTCCGTTTCATTGCAGTGTTATTTTAGACCCCCACTTCCACCCCAAACTAACCCCTCCTCTCTCTCCTCCTCTTGCCCTGTTTGGTCTTACAGATCAAACCTCGTAAAAGAGGCTTATTTCCGTCTTTACCATTCACAACATAATCAGTGACATCTTCAACTAACAGCTGACGTGTTACTAAAAAAAGAAAATAGTTAAGTCGCACCTGTCACCCCCCCCCCCCCCCCATGACCCAAATCTCGAAAGAAAAGACAAAAGCTATTGAGTAGTTACATAAATGAAATATATGATAACGAACGATGCTTAACGTATGTTATATGTGAAACAACGCCATTCCGGGAATAACTGTGACCGCGGAGAAAAATATTACTGGACATAATACACTTCGGGGGTTTTGTTTGGTCTGACCATGGAGGTAAAAAATGTAACACAGAATGTTGATTCCCTATCTAGACTAAATACTTTACCCCAATCCCAGTGTGCTCTTGGGTAATTTTAGTCTCGCCTCCTCTGCCCACTCCCCTTCAGACAGCTTACCTGTACCCACCACCACCCCTTCCTTCCCCCCCCCCCTTCGCAAATCATCTTTGTTAGGGAGCCCTTCAAATCAATTTCGTTTCTACCCGATAACAGCATCACCGTTTTAGTACACACAGTAGGCCTAATCTACTCCTACAATAGTTTTCTGCACAGACGATTGATTCAAACAATTTAAAAAAAAAGTTAACAGTAAATATGACACACCTGGATCTCCCGTAAATAACTAATTAGCATAACAATAGAT